>NW_026854307.1:0-15789 GCF_026571515.1 Ruditapes philippinarum
CACAGAGCTCGTGAAGGAAAAAAAAAAGAATTTCACGATAAAATTAAACTCATTTTAACTTGTTCGATTTACATTAACACAATTTGTCGTAATGAAATAAGTTGAACAAGAGGGTATTGATAGTACTTATATAGCTCACCTGATTATGAAGGTTTAATCCCATTTTATTTGGACTGTGTGACCTAGTTTTTGACCACAGGAGGCCTATCTTCGATTGTGACATAGAAATCAGCAAAACAACCTTTTTAACTAATTTCAAGGATATTTGGATAAAAATAATTGCCTCTAGTGTTAACAAGATTTTTCTATATTTTGGCTTTGTGACATTTTTTTAAGCCAAGGTGACCCATATTCGAATATGACCTATAAATCATCAAAACATACTTTCTCATCAATTTCCAGGATATTTTGACAATAACATTACCCCCTAGAGTGGGACCTAGTACTTGAACTGGACCTAGAAATCATCAACGCAATATTTCTTGCTTCCAGAATATTGGGAGATCAAAACAAAAGCCACTAGTGTTAACAAGGTTTCTAAATTCTATTCTTTTTCCTCATGCTGTTACCTAATGTTTCATCAAAGATGACCCACGTTCGAACTTATTACCTAGCAATGACTTAGACAAGCACCCAAATTTCAAGTTTGTCTGATAAAAAACATAAAATAGGTCAATTGATACCATCAATATCAATAGTAGATCATCTGCTTTTAAAATTCAATTGGGCATCAGTTTTCTTTTTCTATATACAGTAAACTCCGCTTATAACGAACTCATTGGGACATCCAAAATCTGTTCCTTATGTCCGGAGTTCCTTGTAAGCATATAGCGAATTAGTTCCTTGTATCAGTAGTTTTTATAGCGAACAGATTTACATATAACGAACTAATTGTTAAACATCGTCCGCCATTTTGAAGAGCATTTGATTAAGAATAATTTGTCATTTATTTATTTTTTAGACACAATACCCGAGAGCGTACATTTTGGAATTTAAAAATCCTTTGTTATTTTAGTTTTAGATATACTCCCTTTCTCAATTTCTGATAAAATATCATATTTTGTTTCTTAAGTCAGTGCTTTTCGTTTTCTTTCCATGAATAAAAATAAACAAGATTTTCCATATTTTCTTCCTTTTAAATTGAATATCTTCTATTATATTTTAAGGTTGACTTTTACTTATAAAATATATAGATTTCTTTTCTTTTCAATCAAGCATACTTTGTAGTTTTCTATTGATTTTGTTTGTGAAATCTGATTTTAAATGATCATAATTATTTTACTCGAGCAAAACTATTAAAGAAAAGAAATAATAGAATAAAAGGAAATACAGTTTTATCTTTGTGACAAGAACTCATGCTAAAAATATCCTAAATAGAAAACTATTACATACTTCTATACAAATTCATTTTTATAGATATATTGAATTGAATACAACAATATTCCGCGAGTTTTAATCCGTGCCAATGAAAACGAATGTTGAAAATGCGGGATATATTTACGAATAGCTGATATTTGGAGTTCGTTATAAAGGTGTAATTTCCTGCACTTTTAACTAAATCGGGACAAAGAAAATAGTTCCTTATAAGCGATAATTCCTTATAACCGTGTTCGCTATAACCGTATATATTTCTATTAAATAAAGAAGGGCAAAATTCGGGCCAAAATAAATTGTTCCTTATAACCGGAAGTTCGCTATAACCGTGTTCGTTATAAGTGAAGTTTAAGGAAATGACACCCTGTGGCAAGACCAATTTTAAACCAAGGGGCTATCATTTGAAAAAAAAAAACAAATGTATTTGTAAAGTTGCATTACATGATTACACACACAACATATCCTAGCTGTATGCCTTGCATTTTCAGAGAATAAGATTTTAAGTTTTTACTATATGTACATAATAAATTTCAAAGACCCCAGTGGCGGGCCAATTTTGATCTTGGTGCTATAATTTGAACATGTTTAAAAGAAATCATTAGTTGATGTTACAACACAACATATCTAAGCTCTAGGTCTTGCACTTTCAGAGGATAAGATTTTATTTCTTTGTTTTGCTATATGTAAATAATGAACATCAAAAACTCCGGGGTGGGCCAATTTTAACCCCGCGGCTATCATTTGAACACTTTTTGAAAAGTTTCATTAGATGATATTACACACAAGATATCTAAGTTCAACGCCTTGCACTTTCAGAGGGGATTTTATTTTAGTTTGTACTATATGTATTTAATGAATATCAATACCCCGGGGCTAATTTTGATCACAAATCTATAATTTAAACAACCTTGGTGAAGGTCTACTACACAATGTGTCTTCACTAATATCTAACCTCTAGCCTTTGTCAAAACAGAGAACATGAGTTTTTTTTTTAAGTTTTTATTATAAACATATAAGGAAAATCAATGACAGCATGGGGAGAGGCAAATTTGGACCCCAGGGCTATAATTTGGCAATATTTGTAGAGTTGCATTACATGATGCCATACACAAAATGGCTAAGCGATAGGCCTTGCATTTTTAGAGGACAATATATTTTAAATATTTACTTTATGTATACAATGTAAATCAAATACCCCTGGGGCGGGCCAGTTTTGACTACATGGCTATAATTTGAAAACTTTTGTAGAGTTTCATTAGATAGTGTTATACACACATCATCTCAGCTCTTGGCCTTGCAATTTCAGAGGATTTTTTTTTTAGTTTTTACTTTATACATTTAATGAATATCAATAACGAGGAGAATATTCTTTTATTCTATATAGTTATGGAAATGCAAAGACCACCAGGAAGGGGTCAATTTTGACACCAGGGCTATAATTTGAACACTCTTGGTAAAGGTGTAATACACAGGTTTAAATAACTAATATCTAACCTCTTAACTTTGTTTAAACAGAGAAAATGACTTTATAAGTGTTTTTATATACATATAAGAACTATAAATTAAATACTGGAGCGAAGACAGTTTGGACCCAAGGGCTATCATTTGATACAATATCTGTAGAGTTTTATAAGATGATGCTACACACAAAATATCTAAGCTCTAGGTCTTGCCATTTCAGAGGCGAATATTTTAAGTTTTTACTATATCGAAGGATGAAAGCAAAATGGTTCTAATTGAATTCCACAAAAATTTGCAGGAGAAGCAAAAATCTATCTCAAATATATGTAAAATTGTTAACTTGCACAACACTTTGATTTTACACCTTAAAATGGCTAAGAAGCAGGCCAACAAAGATGAAAATTCTAGGAAATACTTAACACAAAAGATTTTTTTTAAATGTAACTTAGAACTTTTTCGCAATAAAAATGCCCTATGTTTGAATTTGATCTTCAAGGCGGAATGGTTCCATTGACATTTTGATAGAACAAAAACACTTTTATCTAATTTTGTAAGATTTTTATTTCAATGTAACTTAGAACAATTTCGCGCTAAAATAAAATGTTCCTATATTTGTAAATATATTCAAAGTGAAATGGTTCGAAGTCACATTTTGAGAGAACAACATAACTTTTTTCTTATCTAATTTGAAATTGTGCAACATCTTGTCATTTCTTATTATTCAGTAAGAGATGGAGAATAAATTGCCTGATATGACTGTTTTGCACTTACTTTTTTTCTACTTTGATCTCATATTTTTGGTGTGAGGCAAGTCTTAGACTCCATTTGTCAATTCCATAAAAATGAAGTTTCGTTGTATTTTAATTAGAAACATAAATAAAGGTCACAATTGATATTTTACATATCTTTTGGAGCCACAATTTTAAATGCCCAATATCTAACCTTTATCATTTGTCAAAAGAGAGACGATGATTTTGTTAAGTTTTTACTTTATACAAATGAAAAAAACCTATTGACATTTGGGTGAGTCCAATTTTGACCGAAGGGCTATAATATGAACAATGTCTGAAGAGTTTCATTTCATACCGCCACACACAAAACATCTAACTTCTAGGCCTTGCACTTTCGGAGGTGAAGTTTTGAAATGATTACTACATGTCAGAAAAAATATCAAAGACCCCCGGGGCAGGCTAATTTTGACCCCGGGCTATAATTTGAACATTTTTATATGTTTCATTAGATGATGTTACAAATGGAATATCTAAGCTCTAGGCCTTGCATTTATAGAGGATATTTTTGGGTTTAATTTTGACTCTAGTGTTATAATTTGAATAGATGTTGTAGTGATTTATTAGATTATGTCACACATAAAATATCTAAGCTTTTGTCCTTGCACTTTCAAAGGAGTAGATTTTTATGTTTTTACTATAAACATAAAAGGCAAGTCAATGACCCCCAGGGACGACGCTAATTTTGCACAAGGGCTATTATTTGATCATTTTTCTAGATTTTCATTACATGATGCCACACAAACTATCTAAGCTCTATGCATTTCACTTTCAGGTTTTTTTTCTATATGTATCCAATGAAAATCAAAGACCGCTGGGGCTGGATTAAATTTGACCCCTTGGCTACAATTTAAACATTTTTTGTAGAGTTGAATTCGAAAATGTTACACACAAATTATCTATGCTTTACACCTTGTTCTTTCAGAGGAGGCGATTTTTAGCTTTTACTATATGTATTTTATAAATATCAAAGACCCATAGGCGGACCAATGTTGACCTCCGGGCATAGTTTTGAAAACATTTTGTACAGTTTTATAAGCTAATGCCACACACTTAACATCTAAGCTCTATGCCTTGCATTTTCAGAGGAAGTTTTTTTAATTTTTACTATTTTTATATGCAATGAAAAGCAAAGACACCCTAGAAGAAGACTTTTAATTTTTTTATTTCAATTTCTTAGTTTTCCTGACCCAGATGTTCAATTGAGCTAAGGTGAGCTAAATATGAGTGCAAGAGTCTTTTAACACACCTCACCTCGTATATGAAATTCTTCTCGTAAAATATAGTGTTATTAATTACACTTCTCATTAGCAATGCATATTGTAAAAATTGCAACTTTAAATGGATATTGAATAATTATACAGTTCGGACTATAATAAATCATACGAAATGCAACTTAAACTTTTATCAGAATAGTATTGTTAAATAGATTACGGTACAATTCAAATCATGTAATGTATTTATAACAGTACAGATTATATTAATATAGCAGTATGTTGGCATTTAATAGGCACATCAAATATTTTAGTAGCAGGCATATCTATTCAACAAACACGATCAACTGTTCAATTATTTGTGTTCTCACAGTTACTGTCTAAATAACGTCATATGTATGAAAGCAAGCATTTCTTGATAGCTTTTATACTTACTCGTTTCGATTGATTGATAAAGTATCCATAAAATGAATGCCCATTTACAATATGCAGTAAGTTTTATGTGAAACGAAGGACTAAAGACAAACTATTTTTATGTCCGATTTCCCCGTTAAAAAAACAGCAAAATACTATTAACATACTGTATATATAAATGTAAACATTGTCAACTGAATTGAGGAAAAGGTGAACATAGAACATTTAAACCGAGGTGTGTAAGTGTGTCAGAAACGTTATAAATAGTAATGCGGTAATTAACATAGGAAAAACGGTAACATGATTTAGTTGTTACTTGTTTAAAAGCTAGATTTCAAAATTTTGTAAAATGTTTAACACATGTGTGATTATGTACATACTATTTATGATACTAAATCATTTAAATAATACACATTTAAGCTTCCAAACAAGCAATAAAATAGTTTTAAACATGTTATAATAGGTTCATGCGTGACATACTAATATTCAATTATTTTCAGTGTGTGTGCTTCATCTTGCATAGCGGAGGAACTCATACGAAATATAGGATACTCCTACATTGATTAAGAAACAATATTGTCGGTGAATGATACAATTAACGTGTATGACACTGTCATTCAAAAGGCAATAGCAACAATGGATACTGCATCATTTATTCTCCATTTTAAATGTATATCATCATTTATCTTATAAGAATATCGGATAAAGTTTCCTTAAAAAATGTTGTTTCACGTTATAACGCTTTTTGATTTGAATAATTACGCTTTATGATTTGAATTATTATATATTTGTTTCGCATAAGTACGCATTTGATTACGCATATTTTTGCCTTTTGTTTCGCGTTTTACCGCATTTTGTTTCACGGTATAACGTATTTTAACTCACGTTATTACACTATTTGGTTTACGTTACGTCACATTTTGTTTCTTGTTATAACGGCTTTTTTCGCGTTTGAACACTTACAATCGCAATAATTATCGTCATCACCAGTTTGGTTTATTTTTTTCTCTTTTAGTCTCGTTATTCTGCCTTTTTTGCGTTTCTATGTTTTTTGTGTTGCGTAATTTCGCCTTTTGATTCGCGTTACATTACCTTTGCAGTATTACTTATTGTATTCGATTTGATACTGTTAGGCTTTGGTAGTTTAGCCTTATTACATGCAGTAATTTTAAGATCATCGCCCGTATTTCATATACTTTACTCAAGGTTTAAATCATTTTCAATGAAGACTGCGATGGCTAACAACATATTTTAAAGTTACATTAATAAGTCAGTGTAAATTAAGACACGATTGCATAGTGATTTAAGGACAATTAATGGTAGCGAATTATCCAGTTTTTCGTAACACCCAAATCTAGGTTAATGGACATGGTATTACTTCTCATTTT
Source organism: Ruditapes philippinarum (assembly GCF_026571515.1). Lineage (NCBI taxonomy): Eukaryota > Metazoa > Mollusca > Bivalvia > Venerida > Veneridae > Ruditapes > Ruditapes philippinarum. The sequence goes on from NW_026854307.1 coordinate 6,640, forward strand.
ACATATACAATTCCAAATATTGATTAGATGAATATTTTGTTTAAGAAATGTTGTTTAAAAAAGTGACCATTTTTTCGGCGCCGCCACCTATCCAAAATATACATCAAGGGTTGCCAGAAGGGGGATGTGCCCCCTTTTGTTTGGGGGTTTAAAGGGGGCGGCTCCCCCTTAATCGCCAAGAATAGTTTTTGACATGTGAGAGGCTAAAAATGACCAAGGACGATCATAAGATAACGTGTAACCAACGCTGAAAAGCCTTTGACTCTATCCCAACCCATTAAGCAGTTGCAGCACTTTGAAATGAAAATGATGGGAAAATTCAACGCAAAATAGTGCAATTTTGAGATGTCCCCTCGTTGCCTTGGTAACAGGAACATGTTGTTTACAAAGGCAATGGTTCAGTCAACATTTGTGCCAAGTTTGAATATTTTTAAGCGGTTTTATAGTAATTTGATCTTGAAAAGGGAGACTCTTCAATGAAAACAGCTATTTTTCACAAAATGTTCATGCAGTAATGGGTTAAGGGCTTTATTTCAGTGAATGTTAAGAACTATATTATTCACTCAACTGAAAAACTAAATTGATGTTATTGAATTACAACTATATTAAGGAGGCAAGACGAATAGCTCTCCGATGTACACTTGGATGAAATGTGCAGCCAATATATTTAATATGAGAAATGTTCATATACTGTTTTAGAAAGCTTAATACCCATTTGCATGCATATTTTATCTACTTGATGTGCACAGGTAATACACTTTATTAATAATTAATTCACTTCAAATCAAACCGTTTTCGTATATCAGTATATTTTAAAGAATATCTTAATAGTTCACTATGAACATAAATCTTATAATGTCGCATATCTGACTGTTTAATAGTTCACATTACACCATTAACATAAAATTATACTGTATTCATATGCGAAGTAGTACTTTTGAACTAGTATATATTATAATGCATTTCTTCAACTTCAAAATTTTATTGCATTAAACAAATACATGTTTATAGCAAGTACAAAATATATAAACACAAACAACACAAGTACATGGATTTTTTCAGAAGAGCCTTACAATCATATGAATAAAATACAGATCACATTTGATAGGATTAATTTCTTAAAGTGTTAGCATGATATATAAATTTGCTTAAACCATCAATTATAGTTAACGATGATTCAGACATTAAATTGATAAACTTTTGCTTAGTCGGCCATGTATAGTAATGCCGTTTAAGATACTTTTTCTCAAATCGGCGAACTTCGGGCAAATAAGTAAAAAATGATATTCATTCTCTATTTGAATAAATTGGCAATTTTCACAAAAACGTTCATTTCTTGGAATATTACGATATCTTCCATATTCTATAGCTAAATTGTGTGACGATGTTCTGAATCTAGATAAGGCTATTCTATACTTTGGTTCTTTAATTACACTTAAGTATTTTTCTAAATCAAAAGTATGTTTAAATAAACTGTATGTATCAAGACGAGGTGAATTATTTATCAAGGTATACCATTGTTCGTAATACAAACTAAGAATTCTGAATTTAATTGCTTTAAAATCTATCTGTATGCTATATTGGTTTTCCCATACAAATATTAATCCAGATTCATCTAATATTTGTTTAATAGTGTAAGCCCAATTTTTACCATTATAAGATTGTCCATTGTCAGCATCAATTCTTAACATAGAATATGTTTTAAAAAGGATAGTACTTTCTTGAAGCGATAATAACTTAATCCAATATTTAATCATAATTATTTTCCGTTGAATATACATAGGTGTTCGACCAAGTTCGCCATATAACGCTTCTCGGTTTGTGGATAATTTAGTTCCTAAAATTTTTCTACAAAATTTACTATGAATAACTTCGACAGCGGGTGCGATGTGTGATCCCCATACATTTACGGGATCAGATGACATCTTTTTATATTGCAAATTAATGTTTCTCCAAAAGGATTTTGGATTACTTTTAGCGAGCTCTGCAATACGATTGCCCTCTAAACGTTTATTTTTTATTTTTTGTTTACGTTTTATTTGTATATATAATCGTTTTTTATCTAAAAACTCTAATTTATTTTCAGAGTTCCTGTTTCGTAAATATTTATTTCTTGATTTATTAAATTCTCTTCGCGCTTGAAGACATTCGGTATTAAACCATTTATTTTTATTTGAATTAACTTTCCGTTTGTTTTTAGGTAACTTATATTTACCAAATATACTAAACGCATTGTCCCATAATAGTGAAGTAAATAATTGTAGTGACTCTTCAACTGATTCAATATTGTCGCTTAAAATTTAAAGTAATACGATTTAATTCGGTTGAATGACTCAACATATTGTCATAGAACTCATTTGCGCGCGAAATAATCCCATGAAATGACTGGTTCGCCTTGCGTTGATATTTGGTCACGTGCTTCGAATGAATATTTACAATTTAAGCTAAAGTGTATAGCGCAGTGATCAGAAAATTCATTCGGTGACTGAATTTCAAAATTTGAGATATGCTCGAAATCATTGTAGTTCGCTAGAACATAATCTATTACCGTTGCTGCAGTATTATTAATAAAAGTAAATTCCCCAATACCGTTATCATGTTTTAACCTGCCGTTTGCTATAACGATATTTGTAGATTTACAAAGGTTTATAAGTCGTTTTCCATGAATATCAAGAACTTTATCTTTGTTTTTTCTTTCTGGTATATTTACATTACTTTCTAAGTCATAATTTGAATCTAAAAACCTATCGTAAATGATAAAATCGCGCTCGTTTGCAGTTCTAGAGTTAAGATCTCCATTTATAAATACTTTTCCTAATAATTTGTATTTCTCAATACCTGATTCTATTAAATCAAAAATATTTACATCATTATGCCTAATAACATTTGATGTATATGGAGGAATATATGTACTACAAATAAAAACATCATTATTAAAGTGAAATAATGTTTTACATATTTTAGTCCAAATAATACCACATTGGTGACTTTCGACAACAGAAATTTTGTCCTTTAAATTTGATTTATAATACAATGATATGCCACCTGAATAGCGTCCCTTTGTAGTATTTGGGGATTTGTTTCCATATAAATGATATGCACTATATCCGTTTATGTCTAAATTGTAACATGTGTTTTTTGAGATCCAAGTTTCTGATAATATGATGATATCATATGACTGAATATTATTCAAAAAGTCTAAATCCGAAATTTTCCTTGAAAGTCCATTTATGTTCCAACTTAAGATACTTAGCTCCTCTCGACTCCTCTATGCACTAATATGGGAAGATTTATAGATTACACCGTTAACATACAAATTTTCACCGACAAATTTCACTTTATTTCCTTTTGATTTCTCTGCTTGATAAACTGTTGACAATTTCTGTCTAGCTTTCCGTTTGGAATCTTTGTTTTGTTTATTTTTCTTCGCCGGCATAGAGAAACTGCCTTTATAAATCTATATATCCAAAAAAATATTTATAAATCGTTTTAAATTTGCATTTAATCACTATTTCTGCACGAGCTGTAAAATCCATGCCCTCGTGTTGAGGGGAGATAATCGAAAACAGCATTTCAAGGTATCTCTATATTAATAATTTATCGTCTAATTTCGAATTGAAATTTAATCTTAATTTCAACACCCTGCAATTTATTTTTAAAGAAATGATGTTTAACGCACAAGGTTAGGTACTAAAAAATACATTTGACAAAGTGTTACGGTTTTAACTTGAATATTTAAAAGTTTTGATAATAGTTTTTGAATATCTGTGACTGATTTTATAGTGTGAACACTTATTATTTATTAATTATTTATGTCGGTTCAAAAGGCGGCACATGCATACATTACACATGTTTGTGACATTTTCTAACGGTTTAAAAATATCTTATAAAATAACCATAGTTTTTTTTTGGCTTTGAAACATTGTCTTTAAATTGTTTTGGTATTACATTATTTTTCGTTTATAGAACACATGTGGGGTTTTAACAACACTAGTTTCCTACAATATTATCAGATACATGTTCATATCAAAATGTTGTTTGTAGGACTACTGTAAATATAATTTAGACAGAATAAAAGAAAGTGTTTGCACCAGTTTTAATATCTTACGTCGTATTGCTTGCAACAAAATTGTTTTTGACTGTATGCAGTTAAACTTACAAACAAGATGTTCATTTTCATCATAAAATAGAGTATTATAACACAAAAAGCAACTCACCCGAGACATCATGATTTTATAATCAAAGGTTTAAAACAATAAAGCATGCGAAAGTCACAAACATTGAACTATAATTTTCCGCAAAAATAACTTTCAAGAGCAAAAACATTTTATCATATAACACAAAGATGAAGTTATCATGTTTGAAACGGACAGCCTGAATAACCCAGATGAACTATTTGTGATATCGGGTTGGTCAGCGTATATATCTAGATATCGGATAAAAAGTTTGTAACGATTGTCGATATGTTTTACCAAGTTGTGATTTGTATAGCATTGATATGAAAATAGCTGTATGTTTGATATATTGACTTTTTTAATACACGATTTAACATTTGGTTACATACTAAAAGTAACAAGTAATAAATCAATTACTTCAAAACAATGTATAAAATGAAACTATTTAAAGTAAGAAAGTGATTTAATTTCCTCTATCTAAATTCTTTTAATACTCTGACGAATTTAATTTTACCTGATTTGTTGCAAAAAAAATAAATAATAACATATGTATCATACACATCATGTTATACAATCATTTGTAAGGGTTTTCGCTAACTTCACTCATCATATTTATCTAAAGCTCGCATTATCAACTAGTTCTGTAACTCAATAAATGCTTGCATGTTCGTTTAATAAGCTATGTTGAATTTATGTTATTCTATCAGAAATATATTTCATAATATTGCATAAGTGTATTTTAACATCAGACATTTAAGTAAGATAATCTTTATTATTGAGTGAGTAAATGAGTGAGTGAGTATGTGGTTGAGTGAGCGATTATGTGAGTGAGTGAGTGAGTATGTGAGTGAGTGAATGAGTGAGTATGTGAGTGAGTACGTGAGTGAGTATGTGAGATTATGTGGTTGATTGAGTGATTATGTGTGTGAGTGAAAGAGTGAGTATTTGGTTGAGTGAGTGAGTGAGTTAGTATGTGTGATATATCCAGATATCGAGAAGGGCCAATCCGTCAGGCGGAAATACTAAAATGTTTGCCGGGTGCTAGGGGAAAACACGGAAGAATGACAAAGTGGTTAATGTGTTGTATTTCTGTGTTTTTGCTTGCAAAACAAAATAATGTTATTGCACAAATCTACCACCATAATGTTTTCATATCAGTCCAAAGATATAATAAGTGAATGTACATGCATAAGTGCATATTTCACTTTTAAAATGACCTGATAATAAATAGTGTCACTATAAAATAAATGTATTGACCCGTTTAAGTATAATACATACTAGTAATAATTATAATAAAAAAATAATTGTCGTATGCTTTTTTTTCTAATTCGTTTTCATTAAAAGAACTTATTTACCAGTTTAAAAAATTTCATATTTTTTATGATTTTTTTTTGTATTCAATATCAATTTATTTCAGAAAAAAATAAAACAATAATTATATACATGAAGTCATATAGGTTTTTTTCTGGAACAGTCACATTTTCACATTTCATTATTTTCAGTTTGCATAATTATATCCATCTTTTCAGTCCAACAATAATTGTCTTTCTATATTGCAGTGTTGACAGTTCCGGGTTTTGGTAAACAATTTAATAACGCCATGATTAAACATTCGACACTTTCCAAAGTCAACAGCCATAATGAATATAAAACTGATAACGGTTATCCATTAATTTGTCGTTCATTAAATGAAGGAAATTGTATCAGCTAAATGTATGTAACAAGTTGAATGAAATATTATTTTGCGAACCTCTGCTTCAATTGTTATCAGTGATATATCGGGTGTTTATATATAAAAAGGATTTATTACACACCTGCATTTGAGCTTATGTGGTATATGAAATTAAAATCGCAGCAATATATTGAATTTGATTATTTAAATCACAGCTCTCAATACAATTTTCTTTTATCTAATAAATTGCATTACAAATAAGAATTGTGATGCAACTTTCTTTATATTTGCAACTGATTTGAAAAACAACCTTTAAACTTGTATGTCAGTTAAACGTCATTTGTAACAACAATTCTTATGATTTAGAACAGTAAATAACAAGGCTCGGCGAAGTTAACATACCACTTGCTTGGCTATTATCTCGGCTATGCAACAGTGTTATGTACGGTTCACGGTATATTTCTCTTTGCCGACGATCAATGAAAGGATCGTCTACATTAACGGCGAAAGATATAATTATAGATAGCATAATTGAAATTGTTAAGATATTCAGTAAAATTAGTCATATGCAATAAAGGATACTTGAACATTGATTTAAATGCGGTGTGTTCGGTGGTACAATAATTGAGGAGGAAACTGATTGTAGGTTATGAAATTAAATTTGATTACAGCTTGCCATTCATTCCAAACATGATATAATATCATTCTGAATTTTAATAGAAATCGGGTAATGTATTGTCGTAATAATTACATTTTAACGAGTAAATAACCTTCGTCAAGTAGATATTGGATATAAAAAAACTGAATTTAGGATAACATGATTAAAGATGTAACCAAAATATGGCAAAAGTTTTTTTTATAGTCTATTTTTCATCTTTATTTTATTTAGGGTGCACTAAGCAAAAATAAATTTCGTTGTTAACATAAAAGTTGTACTTGCTTTTTACACAACCGAGTCTGAGTTTGTTTGTTTATAAAATTAATATTAAACAAACGTTGTTTTATAACAAACGTTGTTTTATAGATCAATCGGATTTAGGGTTGACCCAACCTGGGAATTAAATATCTATAAAGTTATTTTGATCTTTACTTTAAATTTCTTGAAAGCGACACAAATTTGGTTAAATTTTTGCAGATAAAATTCTTAAAAAGTGTTTAGCTTTTTACACAATCGAGTTTGCATGTGTTTGTTTAAAAAGATAATGCTTAAACTGAAAATAGGAGTTCATATTTTCACAAAATCCTGTTATCGCACCATCAATCATGACAAATTGTTACAAATTGTTACCATTGTATTTTTTAATAATGTTGAACAAAGAATGGTGAATAACACTGATGTCTACAGTATCTTTATCTAAAACGTATTTTTGACGTATAAATAGTATAAGCATGAACTAACAATCAAAGCTACTATTTCAAATCACATCTAATAATGTACTTTTGAAGAAATTGTATCACTATCAGAAACAAATCTTTTTTTTTCTCTCGTTGGCTGTTTGCTAGCGACACCTGAAAACAATATCATTTAACTTTAGGTATTTCTGAATAGGGCTTGAAAATAGCAAGACTAATAATAACAACAACAACAATAAAAATAATATACATGATAATAATAATAATAATAATAATAATAATAATAATAAAACAATAATAATAATAATAAAACTGGTAATAATACTAAATAAATAGGTAAACATATAAAAGATAGATAAACATTTATCTTATGAACTATAGCAAAAGAACAATTAAAAAGTAGATCAATGACCATTAACGTGGATCATGGCATAAATAAACAGTACTTTAAACGCTTTATGATCGAATATGCAATTACTTAGCAACTCACAAGTTTTCACATTTCATTGATGAAGGGTGATTCATTTTTCCTACATAAGTGGACAACATGATCAATCTTGAAAAGCATTTAGAAGAAACAAAATATTTTTACCATAGGCATTTCTGAATAGGACTTCAAAATAATAATAATAATAAGATTTGAATACATGATATGAAAGAAAAATGAAAGATAAAATCATTAAAAATAACATAGATATTTTCTTTAACTCAGTCATCCGAAATATAGGGTACTCGAAAATTGATTAAAATCGATACTACCTGTGATAGAGGCAATGCTCGAGTATGTCACGGTCATTCAAAGGCAATAGTTAGATTCCATTGTTACTTCCATTCTTCATTTTTAATAGGCTCAAATTTTAACAAGAACATAAGCTGGGACAAGTAGTCAATGATTTTGGCAGACTGTCTTAAATTTTACAATGTTACCACAGCCCAATATGATTAAAATTGTATTATTGTGTTCATATTAGTCGTTTATCTGCTTACACGTATGATACACATGATACACAGGCATAAATTATAAAAAACACACACAAATATATAGTATTTATTTTACTTTGAACTTGTAACAAGAGGCTTTTCAATGAAAACAGCAAGTTTGCACAATATGCTTATGCGTTTAAAGGTTAACTTTGAACTTCTACTAGAACCAATAATGACCTGCCTATACCACTAGAGTAAAGCAAGTTAAGCCAGTACGTGCATTCAGTCCGACTAGACAATACATAAATCACTGTTCAATTCTAATATTTTGATTACATTCATTAGTATACTTCTTAACCTCCTTATATTTCAAGTTCAAAGCAAGTTTATCTACATAATCAGCATGATAAAGGCCAACGTACATTTTTGCAAATATGAAAACTGCGTCTGATGATGTTGTGCAGGTACTGGCACTTACAAGGTGCTGCGTGTGACTGTAATGGTGCTTGGAACACTGACTTGTATGGGTTTGATACCTGCACCAGCTAGGGTGGTAATATTAGCTGTAAAGGTCGGAGATAGGGGGGGGGCTGCTTTCTGTATTACTGTAAAAACTAACAAAATGATAACTGACTGCTTAGCATACAGCTTTTCTATTTTAACTTAAATAAGCATATTAAATATATATTTTCTTGACATTTTCTGTCATATAAACCTGTTTTCAAAATCCTATTAAATGCTAAATATGATTCAATATTAGGGGCATACAAAATGTTGAATTTAAATATTGCATTAATAGAATCGTGCTACATGTTGATATTCTGTATAAAAAAGTTATTGATATATTTTTCATTCTCGGTGTGTTATTAATGTTTAAGGCTTAATTGAGTTTGGCTTATCATTATTAGTGATGTTCAACAAAAACAATCAGCATACAAGAATTAGGTCATGGGAGATTATTTGATTATACAGTAATTGGGAATGCCTTTTTTATTCAACGTCCCAAGTTACAACATTTACCATAAT